>NW_027138374.1:605000-612500 GCF_035084215.1 Heptranchias perlo | reverse complement strand
AGACACACACAGACAGACAGAGTGAGGGTGTGTGAGAGGGAGAGAGATAGACAGACAGAGTGAGGGTGTCAGAGAGAGAGAGAGAAAGACAGAGTGAGGGTGTGTGAGAGAGAGAGAGAGAGAGACAGAGTGAGGGTGTGAGAGAGAGAGACAGACAGACAGAGTGAGGGTGTGAGAGAGAGAGACAGACACAGACAGAGTGAGGGAGAGAGAGAGAGACAGACAGACAAAGTGAGGGTGTGAGAGAGAAAGAGAGAGAGAGACAGACAGACAGACAGAGTGAGGGTGTGAGAGAGGGCCAGACAGAGAGACAGAGTGAAGGTGTGAGTGAGAGAGAAAGAGAGACAGGCAGACAGAGAGAGTGAGGGTGTGAGAGGGAGACAGAGAGTCAGAGTGATGGTGTGAGAGAGAGAGAGGGACAGAGTGAGGGTGAGGGAGCGAGAGAGAGAGACAGAGAGAGTGAGGGTGTGTGTGAGAGAGAGAGAGAGAGTGAGGGTGTAATAGACAAAGTGACACAGACAGACAGAGTGAGGGTGTGTGAGAGAGAGAGAGAGAGACAGAGTGAGGGTGCGAGAGAGAGAGAGAGAGACAGACAGACAGAGTGAGGGTGTGAGAGAGAGAGACAGAGTGAGGGTGTGAGAGAGAGAGAGAGAGAGACAGACAGACAGAGTGAGGGTGTGTGAGAGAGAGAGAGAGAGAGAGACAGAGTAAGGTTGTGTGTGAGAGAGATGGAGAGAGAGACAGACAGACAGAATTAGGGTGTGTGAGAGAGAGAGACAGACAGACAGAGTGAGGGTGTGAGAGAGAGAAAGAGGGAGAGAGAGAGACAGACAGAGTGAGGGTGTGAGTGAGAGAGAGAGAGAGAGAGATCGACAGAAAGAGTGAGTGTGTCAGAGAGAGACAGAGAGAGAGAGACAGAGAGAGAGAGAGACAGAATGAGGGTGTGTGTGTGTGAGAGAGAGAGAGACAGACAGACAGACAGACATACAGAGTGAGGGTGTGAGAGAGAGAGAGAGAGAGAGACAGAGTGAGGGTGTGAGAGAGAGAGACAGACAGACAGGGTGAGGGTGAGAGAGAGAGACAGACAGACAGACAGAGTGAGGGTGTGAGAGAGAGACAGACACAGACAGAGTGAGGCAGGGAGAGAGAGACAGACAGAGTGAGGGTGTGAAAGTGAGAGGGAGAGAGAGACAGACAGACAGACAGAGTGAGGGTGTGTGAGAGAGAGAGAGAGAGAGAAAGTGTGTGAGAGAGGGACAGACAGACAGAGTGAGGGTGTGAGAGAGAGAGAGAGACAGACAGACAGACAGACAGAGTGAGGGTGTGAGAAAGAGAGACAGACAGACAGAGTGAGGGTGTGAGAGAGAGACAGACAGAGTGAGGGTGTGAGAGAGAGAGAGAGAGACAGACAGAGTGAGGGTGAGAGAGAGAGACAGACAGAGTAAGGGTGTGAGTGAGAGAGAGAGAGAGAGAGAGAGTGAGGGTGTGAGTGAGAGAGAGAGAGAGAGAAAGACAGAAAGAGTGAGGGTGAGAGATAGAGAGAGACAGAAAGAGTGAGGGTGTGAGAGAGCGAGAGAGAGATGGTGCGAGAGAGAGACAGACAGACAGACAGACAGACAGAGTGAGGTTGTGAGAGAGAGAGAGAGAGACAGAGTGAGGGTGTGAGAGAGAGAGACACACACAGACAGACAGAGTGAGGGTGTGAGAGAGAGAGAGAGAGAGAGAGAAAGACAGAGTGAGGGTGTGTGTGTGAGAGAGAGAGACAGACAGAGTGAGGGTGTGAGAGAGAGAGGGACAGAGTGAGGGTGTGTGTGTGAGAGAGAGAGAGAGTGAGGGTGTGATAGACAAAGTGACACAGACAGACAGAGTGAGGGTGTGTGAGAGAGAGAGAGAGAGACAGAGTGAGGGTGTGAGAGAGAGAGAGTCAGACAGAGTGAGGGTGTGAGAGAGAGAGAGAGAGACAGACAGCAGAGTGAGGGTGTGAGAGAGAGAGACAGAGTGAGGGTGTGTGTGAGAGAGAGAGAGACAGACAGACAGAGTGAGGGTGTGAGAGAGAGAGACAGAGTGAGGGTGTGAGAGAGAGAGAGAGAGACAGAGTGAGGGTGTGAGAGAGAGAGAGTCAGACAGAGTGAGGGTGTGAGAGAGAGAGAGAGAGAGAGAGACAGACAGACAGAGTGAGGGTGTGAGAGAGAGAGAGACAGAGTGAGGGTGTGAGAGAGAGAGAGAGAGAGACAGACAGACAGAGTGAGGGTGTGTGAGAGAGAGAGAGAGAGACAGAGTGAGCTTGTGTGTGAGAGAGATGGCGAGAGAGACAGACAGACAGAATTAGGGTGTGTGAGAGAGAGAGACAGACAGACAGAGTGAGGGTGTGAGAGAGAGAAAGAGGGAGAGAGAGAGACAGACAGAGTGAGGGTGTGAGTGAGAGAGAGAGAGAGAGAGAGATTGGCAGAAAGAGTGAGTGTGTCAAAGAGAGACAGACAGAGAGAGAGACAGAGAGAGAGAGAGACAGACAGAGTGAGGGTGTGAGAGAGAGAGAGAGAGACAGACAGACAGAGTGAGGGTTTGAGAGAGAGAGAGAGAGACAGACAGAGTGAGGGTGAGAGAGAGAGACAGACAGATTGAGGGTGTGAGTGAGAGAGAGAGAGAGTGAGGGTGTGAGGGAGACAGAGAGAGAGAGAAAGACAGAAAGAGTGAGGGTGAGAGATAGAGAGAGACAGAAAGAGTGAGGGTGTGAGAGAGCGAGAGAGAGATGGTGTGAGAGAGATCGAGAGAGAGAGATGGTGTGAGAGAGAGAGACAGACAGACAGACAGACAGACATACAGAGTGAGGGTGTGTGAGAGAGAGAGAGAGAGAGACAGAGAGACAGAGTGAGGGTGTGTGTGTGAGAGAGAGACAGACAGACAGAGTGAGGGTGTGAGAGAGAGAGACAGACAGACAGAGTGAGGGTGAGAGAGAGAGAGACAGACAGACAGACAGAGTGAGGGTGTGAGAGAGAGAGACAGACACAGACAGAGTGAGGGTGAGAGAGAGAGACAGACAGACAGACAGAGTGAGGGTGTGAGAGAGAGAGACAGACACAGACAGAGTGAGGCAGTGAGAGAGAGACATACAGAGTGAGGGTGTGAAAGTGAGAGGGAGAGAGAGACAGACAGACAGACAGAGTGAGGGTGTGTGAGAGAGAGAGAGAGAGAAAGTGTGTGAGAGAGGGACAGACAGACAGAGTGAGGGTGTGAGAGAGAGAGAGACAGACAGACAGACAGACAGAGTGAGGGTGTGAGAGAGAGAGAGACAGACAGACAGAGTGAGGGTATGAGAGAGAGAGAGAGACAGACAGAGTGAGGGTGTGAGAGAGAGAGAGAGAGACAGACAGAGTGAGGGTGGGAGAGAGAGAGAGACAGACAGACAGAGTGAGGGTGAGAGAGAGAGACAGACAGAGTAAGGGTGTGAGTGAGAGAGAGAGAGAGAGTGAGTGTGTGAGGGTGTGAGTGAGACAGAGAGAGAGAGAGAAAGACAGAAAGAGTGAGGGTGAGAGATAGAGAGAGACAGAAAGAGTGAGGGTGTGAGAGAGCGAGAGAGAGATGGTGCGAGAGAGATCGAGAGAGAGATGGTGTGAGAGAGAGAGAGACAGACAGACAGACAGACAGACAGAGTGAGGGTGTGAGAGAGAGAGAGAGAGAGACAGAGTGAGGGTGTGTGTGTGAGAGAGAGAGAGACAGACGGACAGAGTGAGGGTGTTAGAGAGAGAGACAGACAGACAGAGTGAGGGTGTGTGAGAGAGAGAGAAAGTGTGAGAGAGAGGGACAGACAGACAGAGTGAGGGTGTGAGAGATAGAGAGCGAGAAAGACAGAGTGAGGGTGTGTGTGTGAGAGAGAGAGAGACAGACGGACAGAGTGAGGGTGTTAGAGAGAGAGACAGACAGACAGAGTGAGGGTGTGTGAGAGAGAGAGAAAGTGTGAGAGAGAGGGACAGACAGACAGAGTGAGGGTGTGAGAGAGAGAGAGAGAGACAGACAGACAGACAGAGTGAGGCAGGGAGAGAGAGACAGACAGAGTGAGGGTGTGAAAGTTAGAGGGAGAGAGAGAGACAGACAGACAGAGTGAGGGTGTGTGAGAGAGAGAGAAAGTGTGAGAGAGAGGGACAGACAGACAGAGTGAGGGTGTGAGAGAGAGAGAGAGAGACAGACAGACAGACAGAGTGAGGGTGTGAGAGAGAGAGAGACAGACAGACAGAGTGAGGGTGTGTGAGAGAGAGAGAGACAGACAGAATGAGGGTGTGTGAGAGAGAGAGACAGGCATGCAGAGTGAGGGTGTGAGAGAGAGAACGAGGGAGAGAGAGAGACAGACAGAGTGAGGGTGTCAGAGAGAGAGAGAGACAGACAGAGTGAGGGTGTGAGAGAGACAGACAGACAGACAGAGTGAGGGTGTAAGAGAGAGAGAGACAGAATGACAGAGTGAGGGTGTGAGAGAGAGAGAGAGAGAGACAGACAGAGTGAGGGTGTGAGAGAGAGAGAGAGAGACAAAGAGAGGGACAGACAGACAGACAGAGTGAGGGTGTGAGAGAGGGCCAGACAGACAGACAGAGTGAAGGTGTGAGTGAGAGAGAAAGAGAGACAGAGTGAGGTTTTGAGAGAGAGAGACAGACAGAGTGAGGGTGTGAGTGAGAGAGAGACAGACAGAGTGAGGGTGTGAGAGAGAGACAGAGAGACAGACAGAGTGAGGGTGTGAGAGAGAGAGACAGAGTGAGGGTGTTAGAGAGAGAGAGAGAGACAGACAGACAGAGTGAGGGTGTGAGAGAGAGAGACAGACAGAGTGAGGGTGAGAGAGAGCGAGAGAGAGACAGACAGGGTGAGGTTGTGAGAGAGAGAGAGGGAGACAGACAGACAGAGTGATGGTGTGTGAGAGAGAGAGAGAGAGAGAGAGACAGACAGACAGACAGAGTGAGGGTGTGAGAGAGAGAGACAGAGTGAGGGTGTGAGAGAGAGACAGAGAGAGAGACAGAGAGAAACAGACAGAGTGAGGGTGAGAGAGAGAGAGAGACACACACAGACAGACAGAGTGAGGGTGTGAGAGAGAGAGAGAGAGAGACAGAGTGAGGGTGTGAGAGAGAGACACACACACAGACAGACAGAGTGAGGGTGTGTGAGAGAGAGAGAGAGAGAAAAACAGAGTGAGGGTGTGTGTGAGAGAGACAGACAGACAGACAGCGTGAGGGTGTGAGAGAGAGAGACAGACAGACAGAGTGAGGGTGAGAGAGAGAGAGAGACAGACAGACAGAGTGAGTGTGTGAGAGAGAGAGACAGACACAGACAGAGTGAGGCAGGGAGAGAGAGACAGACAGAGTGAGGGTGTGAAAGTGAGAGGGAGAGAGAGAGAGACAGACAGACAGAGTGAGGGTGTGAGAGAGAGAGAGCGAGAGAGAGAAAGTGTGTGAGAGAGGGACAGACAGACAGAGTGAGGGTGTGAGAGAGAGAGAGACAGACAGACAGACAGACAGTGTGAGGGTGTGAGAGAGAGAGAGACAGACAGACAGAGTGAGGGTGTGAGAGAGAGAGAGAGACAGACAGAGTGAGGGTGTGTGAGAGAGAGAGACAGACAGACAGAGTGAGGGTGAGAGAGAGAGACAGACAGAGTGAGGGTGTGAGTGAGAGAGAGAGAGAGAGTGAGGGTGTGAGGGTGTGAGTGAGACATAGAGAGAGAGAGATAGACAGAAAGAGGATGTGTGAGAGAGAGAGACAGGCAGACAGAGTGAGGGTGTGAGAGAGAGAACGAGGGAGAGAGAGAGAGAGACAGAGTGAGGGTGTGAGAGAGAGAGACGCACACAGACAGACAGAGTGAGGGTGTGAGAGAGAGAGAGAGAGAAAGACAGAATGAGGGTGTGTGTGTGAGAGAGAGAGAGAGACAGACAGACAGAGTGAGGGTGTGAGAGAGCGAGACAGAGATGGTGTGAGAGAGAGAGAGAGACAGACAGACGGACAGAGTGAGGGTGTGAGAGAGAGACAGAGTGAGGGTGTGAGAGAGAGAGACAGACAGACAGAGTGAGGGTGAGAGAGAGAGAGAGAGACAGACAGACAGAGTGAGGGTGAGAGAGAGAGAGAGACAGACAGACAGAGTGAGGGTGTGTGAGAGAGAGAGAGAGAGAGAGAGACAGACAGACGGACAGAGTGAGGGTGTGAGAGAGAGACAGAGTGAGGGTGTGAGAGAGAGAGACAGACAGACAGAGTGAGGGTGAGAGAGAGAGAGAGACAGACAGACAGAGTGAGGGTGAGAGAGAGAGGGAGACAGACAGACAGAGTGATGGTGTGTGAGAGAGAGAGAGAGAGAGAGAGAGACAGACACAGACAGAGTGAGGCAGGGAGAGAGAGACAGAGTGACGGTGTGAAAGTGAGAGAGAGAGAAACAGACAGACAGAGTGAGGGTGTGAGAGAGAGAGAGAGAGAAAGTGTGTGAGAGAGGGACAGACAGACAGAGTGAGGGTGTGAGAGAGAGAGAGACAGACAGACAGAGTGAGGGTGTGAGAGAGAGAGAGAGACAGACAGAGTGAGGGTGTGAGAGAGAGAGAGAGAGAGACAGACAGAGTGAGGGTGTGTGTGGCAGAGATGGAGAGAGAGACAGACAGACAGAATGAGGGTGTGTGAGAGAGAGAGACAGAAAGACAGAGTGAGTGAGTGAGAGAGAGAGAGACAGACAGAGTGAGGGTGTGAGAGAGAGAGAGAGAGAGACAGACAGACAGAGTGAGGGTGTGTGTGGCAGATATGGAGAGAGAGACAGACAGACAGAATGATGGTGTGTGAGAGAGAGACAGGCAGACAGAGTGAGGGTGTGAGAGAGAGAACGAGGGAGAGAGAGAGACAGACAGAGTGAGGGTGTGAGTGAGAGATAGAGAGAGAGATAGACAGTCAGAGTGAGGGTGTAAGCTGGAGAGAGAGAGCGAGAGAGAGACAGACAGAGTGAGGGTGTGAGACAGACAGACAGACAGACAGAGTGAGGGTGTAAGAGAGAGAGAGACAGAATGATAGAGTGAGGGTGAGAGAGAGAGAGAGACAGACAGACAGAGTGAGGGTGTGAGTAAGGGAGACAGACACAGACAGTGTGAGGCAGGGAGAGAGAGACAGACAGAGTGAGGGTGTGAAAGTGAGAGGGAGAGAGAGAGAGACAGACAGACAGAGTGAGGGTGTGAGAGAGAGAGAGAGAGAAAGTGTGTGAGAGAGGGACAGACAGACAGAGTGAGGGTGTGAGAGAGAGAGAGACAGACAGACAGAGTGAGGGTGTGAGAGAGAGAGAGAGACAGACAGAGTGAGGGTGTGAGAGAGAGAGACAGACAGGGTGAGGGTGTGTGAGAGAGAGAGACAGACAGACAGAGTGAGGGTGAGAGAGAGAGACAGACAGAGTGAGGGTGTGAGTGTGAGAGAGAGAGAGAGAGAGTGAGGGTGTGAGGGTGTGAGTGATACAGAGAGAAAGAGGGAAAGACAGAAAGAGGGTGTGTGAGAGAGAGAGACAGG
>NW_027138374.1:582500-602500 GCF_035084215.1 Heptranchias perlo | reverse complement strand
GTGAGTGAGTGAGAGATAGAGATAGACAGACAGAGTGAGGGTGTGAGAGAGAGGGAGAGAGATGGTGTGAGAGAGATAGAGAGAGAGAGAGAGAGATGGTGTGTGAGAGAGAGAGAGACAGAGTGAGGGTGTGAGAGAGAGAGACACACACAGACAGACAGAGTGAGGGTGTGTGAGAGGGAGAGAGATAGACAGACAGAGTGAGGGTGTCAGAGAGAGAGAGAGAGAAAGACAGAGTGAGGGTGTGTGTGAGAGAGAGAGAGAGAGAGAGAGACAGAGTTAGGGTGTGTGAGAGAGAGACAGACAGAGTGAGGGTGTGAAATGGAGAGAGAGAGACAGAGAGAGACAGACAGAGTGAGGGAGAGAGAGAGAGACAGGCAGAGAGAGTGAGGGTGTGAAATTGAGAAGGAGAGAGAGAGAGACAGACAGACAGACAGAGTGAAGGTGTGAGAGAGAGACAGAGAGAGAGGGACAGACAGAGTGAGGGTGTGAGGGAGAGAGAGAGACAGACAGAGTGAGGGTGTGTGAGAGAGAGACAGACAGACAGAGTGAGGCTGAGAGAGAGAGACAGACAGAGTGAGGGTGTGAGAGAGAGAGAGAGACAGACAGAGTGAGGGTGAGAGAGAGAGAGACAGACATACAGAGTGAGGGTGTCAGAGAGAGAGAGACAGACACAGACAGAGTGAGGCAGGGAGAGAGAGACAGACAGAGTGAGGGTGTGAGTGAGAGAGAGATAGAGAGAGAGTGAGGGTGTGAGTGTGTGAGTGAGACAGAGAGAGAGAGAGAAAGACAGAAAGAGGGTGTGTGAGAGAGAGAGACAGGCAGACAGAGTGAGGGTGTGAGAGAGAGAACGAGGGAGAGAGAGAGACAGACAGAGTGAGGGTGTGAGAGTGAGAGAGAGAGAGAGACAGAGTGAGGGTGTGTGTATGGGAGAGAGAGAGACAGACAGACAGAGTGAGGGTGAGAGAGAGAGAGACAGACAGACAGAGTGAGGGTGTCAGAGAGAGAGAGACAGACACAGACAGAGTGAGGCAGGGAGAGAGAGACAGACAGAGTGAGGGTGTGAAAGTGAGAGGGAGAGAGAGACAGACAGACAGACAGAGTGAGGGTGTGAGAGAGAGAGAGAGACAGACAGAGTGAGGGTGTGTGAGAGAGAGAGACAGACAGACAGAGTGAGGGTGAGAGAGACAGACAGACAGAGTGAGGGTGTGAGTGAGAGAGAGAGAGAGAGAGTGAGGGTGTGAGGATGTGAGTGAGACAGAGAGAGAGAGAGAGAAAGACAGAAAGAGGGTGTGTGAGAGAGAGAGACAGGCAGACAGTGAGGGTGTGAGAGAGCGAACGAGGGAGAGAGAGAGACAGACAGAGTGAGGGTGTGAGTGAGAGATAGAGAGAGAGAGATAGACAGACAGAGTGAGGGTGTCAGAGAGAGAGAGAGAGACAGACAGAGTGAGGGTGTGAGAGAGAGAGACACACACAGACAGACAGAGTGAGGGTGTGTGAGAGAGAGAGAGAGAGAGAAAGACAGAGTGAGGGTGTGTGTGTGAGAGAGAGAGAGACAGACAGACAGACAGTGAGAGTGTGAGAGAGCGAGAGAGAGATGGTGTGAGAGAGAGAGAGAGAGAGAGAGACAGACAGATGGACAGAGTGAGGGTGTGAGAGAGAGAGAGAGAGAGAGAGACAGAGTGAGGATGTGTGTGTGAGAGAGAGAGACAGACAGACAGACAGAGTGAGGGTGTGAGAGAGAGAGACAGACAGAGTGAGGGTGAGAGAGAGAGACAGACAGACAGACAGAGTGAGGGTGTCAGAGAGAGAGAGACAGACAGACAGAGTGAGGGTGTGAGAGAGAGAGAGAGAGACAGACAGAGTGAGGGTGTGAGAGAGAGAGAGACAGACAGACAGAGTGAGGGTGTGAGAGAGAGAGAGAGAGAGACAGACAGAGTGAGGGTGTGAGTGAGAGAGATGGAGAGAGAGACAGACAGACAGTGTGAGCGTGTGTGTGAGAGAGAGAGACAGACAGACAGAGAGTGAGGGTGTGTGAGAGAGAGTGAGAGAGTGAGACAGAGAGAGACAGAAAGAGTGAGGGTGTGAGAGAGAGAGAGACAGACAGACAGACAGACAGAGTGAGGGTGTGAGAGAGAGAGAGAGAGACAGACAGACAGAGTGAGGGTGTGAGAGAGAGAGAGACAGACAGACAGAGTGAGGGTGTGAGAGAGAGAGAGAGAGAGACAGACAGAGTGAGGGTGTGTGTGAGAGAGATGGAGAGAGAGACAGACAGACAGAATGAGGGTGTGAGAGAGAGAGACAGACATACAGAGTGAGGGTGTCAGAGAGAGAGAGACAGACACAGACAGAGTGAGGCAGGGAGAGAGAGACAGACAGAGTGAGGGTGTGAGTGAGAGAGAGATAGAGAGAGAGTGAGGGTGTGAGTGTGTGAGTGAGACAGAGAGAGAGAGAGAAAGACAGAAAGAGGGTGTGTGAGAGAGAGAGACAGGCAGACAGAGTGAGGGTGTGAGAGAGAGAACGAGGGAGAGAGAGAGACAGACAGAGTGAGGGTGTGAGAGTGAGAGAGAGAGAGAGACAGAGTGAGGGTGTGTGTATGGGAGAGAGAGAGACAGACAGACAGAGTGAGGGTGAGAGAGAGAGAGACAGACAGACAGAGTGAGGGTGTCAGAGAGAGAGAGACAGACACAGACAGAGTGAGGCAGGGAGAGAGAGACAGACAGAGTGAGGGTGTGAAAGTGAGAGGGAGAGAGAGAGAGACAGACAGACAGAGTGAGGGTGTGAGAGAGAGAGAGAGACAGACAGAGTGAGGGTGTGTGAGAGAGAGAGACAGACAGACAGAGTGAGGGTGAGAGAGACAGACAGACAGAGTGAGGGTGTGAGTGAGAGAGAGAGAGAGTGAGGGTGTGAGGATGTGAGTGAGACAGAGAGAGAGAGAGAGAAAGACAGAAAGAGGGTGTGTGAGAGAGAGAGACAGGCAGACAGTGAGGGTGTGAGAGAGCGAACGAGGGAGAGAGAGAGACAGACAGAGTGAGGGTGTGAGTGAGAGATAGAGAGAGAGAGATAGACAGACAGAGTGAGGGTGTCAGAGAGAGAGAGAGAGACAGACAGAGTGAGGGTGTGAGAGAGAGAGACACACACAGACAGACAGAGTGAGGGTGTGTGAGAGAGAGAGAGAGAGAGAAAGACAGAGTGAGGGTGTGTGTGTGAGAGAGAGAGAGACAGACAGACAGACAGTGAGGGTGTGAGAGAGCGAGAGAGAGATGGTGTGAGAGAGAGAGAGAGAGAGAGAGAGACAGACAGACGGACAGAGTGAGGGTGTGAGAGAGAGAGAGAGAGAGAGAGACAGAGTGAGGATGTGTGTGTGAGAGAGAGAGACAGACAGACAGAGTGAGGGTGTGAGAGAGAGAGACAGACAGAGTGAGGGTGAGAGAGAGAGACAGACAGACAGACAGAGTGAGGGTGTCAGAGAGAGAGAGACAGACAGACAGAGTGAGGGTGTGAGAGAGAGAGAGAGAGACAGACAGAGTGAGGGTGTGAGAGAGAGAGAGACAGACAGACAGAGTGAGGGTGTGAGAGAGAGAGAGAGAGAGACAGACAGAGTGAGGGTGTGAGTGAGAGAGATGGAGAGAGAGACAGACAGACAGTGTGAGCGTGTGTGTGAGAGAGAGAGACAGACAGACAGAGAGTGAGGGTGTGTGAGAGAGAGTGAGAGAGTGAGACAGAGAGAGACAGAAAGAGTGAGGGTGTGAGAGAGAGAGAGACAGACAGACAGACAGACAGAGTGAGGGTGTGAGAGAGAGAGAGAGACAGACAGACAGAGTGAGGGTGTGAGAGAGAGAGAGACAGACAGACAGAGTGAGGGTGTGAGAGAGAGAGAGAGAGAGAGAGAGAGACAGACAGAGTGAGGGTGTGAGTGAGAGAGAGAGAGACAGACAGACAGAGTGAGGGTGTGAGAGAGTGAGACAGACAGACAGAGTGAGGGTGAGAGAGAGAGAGACAGACAGACAGAGTGAGGGTGTCAGAGAGAGAGAGACAGACACAGACAGAGTGAGGCAGGGAGAGAGAGACAGACAGAGTGAGGGTGTGAAAGTGAGAGGGAGAGAGAGAGAGACAGACAGACAGAGTGAGGGTGTGAGAGAGAGAGAGAGACAGACAGAGTGAGGGTGTGTGAGAGAGAGAGACAGACAGACAGAGTGAGGGTGAGAGAGACAGACAGACAGAGTGAGGGTGTGAGTGAGAGAGAGAGAGAGAGAGTGAGGGTGTGAGGATGTGAGTGAGACAGAGAGAGAGAGAGAGAAAGACAGAAAGAGGGTGTGTGAGAGAGAGAGACAGGCAGACAGTGAGGGTGTGAGAGAGCGAACGAGGGAGAGAGAGAGACAGACAGAGTGAGGGTTTGAGTGAGAGATAGAGAGAGAGAGATAGACAGACAGAGTGAGGGTGTCAGAGAGAGAGAGAGAGACAGACAGAGTGAGGGTGTGAGAGAGAGAGACACACACAGACAGACAGAGTGAGGGTGTGAGAGAGAGAGAGAGAGAGAAAGACAGAGTGAGGGTGTGTGTGTGAGAGAGAGAGAGACAGACAGACAGACAGTGAGGGTGTGAGAGAGCGAGAGAGAGATGGTGTGAGAGAGAGAGAGAGAGAGAGAGACAGACAGACGGACAGAGTGAGGGTGTGAGAGAGAGAGAGAGAGAGAGACAGAGTGAGGATGTGTGTGTGAGAGAGAGAGACAGACAGACAGACAGAGTGAGGGTGTGAGAGAGAGAGACAGACAGAGTGAGGGTGAGAGAGAGAGACAGACAGACAGACAGAGTGAGGGTGTCAGAGAGAGAGAGACAGACACAGACAGAGTGAGGCAGGGAGAGAGAGACAGACAGAGTGAGGGTGTGAAAGTGAGAGCGAGAGAGAGAGAGAGAGACAGACAGAGTGAGGGTGTGAGAGAGAGAGAGAGAGAAAGTGTGTGAGAGAGGGACAGACAGACAGAGTGAGGGTGTGAGAGAGAGAGAGAGAGACAGACAGAGTGAGGGTG
Source organism: Heptranchias perlo (assembly GCF_035084215.1). Classification (NCBI taxonomy): domain Eukaryota; kingdom Metazoa; phylum Chordata; class Chondrichthyes; order Hexanchiformes; family Hexanchidae; genus Heptranchias; species Heptranchias perlo. The sequence continues at coordinate 597,471 of NW_027138374.1, read as the reverse complement.
TCAGAGAGAGAGAGACAGACACAGACAGAGTGAGGCAGGGAGAGAGAGACAGACAGAGTGAGGGTGTGAGAGAGAGAGAGAGAGAGACAGACAGAGTGAGGGTGTGTGTGGCAGAGATGGAGAGAGAGACAGACAGACAGAATGAGGGTGTGTGAGAGAGAGAGACAGACAGACAGAGTGAATGAGAGAGAGAGAGAGACAGACAGAGTGAGGGTGTGAGAGAGAGAGAGAGAGAGAGAGACAGACAGAGTGAGGATGTGTGTGGCAGAGATGGAGAGAGAGACAGACAGACAGAATGAGGGTGTGTGAGAGAGAGAGACAGGCAGACAGAGTGAAGGTGTGAGAGAGAGAACGAGGGAGAGAGAGAGACAGACAGAGTGAGGGTGTGAGTGAGAGATAGAGAGAGAGATAGACAGTCAGAGTGAGGGTATCAGAGAGAGAGAGAGAGAGACAGACAGAGTGTGGGTGTCAGAGAGAGAGAGAGAGAGAAAGACAGACAGAGTGAGGGTGTAAGCTAGAGAGAGAGAGCGAGAGAGAGACAGACAGAGTGAGGGCGTGAGACAGACAGACAGACAGACAGAGTGAGGGTGTAAGAGAGAAAGAGACAGAATGACAGAGTGAGGGTGTGAGAGAGAGAGAGAGAGACAGACAGACAGAGTGAGGGTGTGTGTGAGAGAGATGGAGAGACAGACAGACAGACAGAATGAGGGTGTGTGAGAGAGAGAGACAGACAGACAGAGTGAGGGTGTGAGTGAGAGATAGAGAGAGAGAGATAGACAGACAGAGTGAGTGTGTCAGAGAGAGAGAGAGACAGACAGAGTGAGGGTGTGAGAGAGAGAGACAGACAGAGTGAGGGTGTGAGTGAGGGTGTGAGAGAGAGAGAGAAAGACAGACAGTGAGGTTGTGAGTGAGTGAGAGATCGAGAGAGACAGACAGAGTGAGGGTGTGAGAGAGTGTTAGAGAGATGGTGTGAGAGAGATAGAGAGAGAGAGAGAGAGATGGTGTGTGAGAGAGAGAGAGACAGACAGACAGACAGAGTGAGGGTGTGAGAGAGAGAGAGAGAGAGAGACAGAGTGAGAGTGTGAGAGAGAGAGACACACACAGACAGACAGAGTGAGGGTGTGTGAGAGGGAGAGAGATAGACAGACAGAGTGAGGGTGTCAGAGAGAGAGAGAGAAAGACAGAGTGAGGGTGTGTGTGAGAGAGAGAGAGAGAGAGAGACAGACAGACAGACAGAGTGAGGGTGTGAGAGAGAGAGACAGACTGAGTGAGGGTGTGAGATGGAGAGAGAGAGAGAGGGACAGACAGAGTGAGGGTGTGAGAGAGAGAGAGAGAGAGACAGACAGTGAGGGTGAGAGAGAGAGAGACAGACAGACAGAGTGAGGGTGAGAGAGAGAGACAGACAGAGTGAGGGTGTGAGTGAGAGAGAGAGAGACAGACAGACAGAGTGAGGGTGTGAGAGAGTGAGACAGACAGACAGAGTGAGGGTGAGAGAGAGAGAGACAGACAGACAGAGTGAGGGTGTCAGAGAGAGAGAGAGACAGACACAGACAGAGTGAGGCAGGGAGAGAGAGACAGACAGAGTGAGGGTGTGAGTGAGAGAGAGAGAGAGAGAGTGAGGGTGTGAGGGTGTGAGTGAGACAGAGAGAGAGAGAGAAAGACAGAAAGAGGGTGTGTGAGAGAGAGAGACAGGCAGACAGAGTGAGGGTGTGAGAGAGAGAACGAGGGAGAGAGAGAGACAGACAGAGTGAGGGTGTGAGTGAGAGATAGAGAGAGAGATAGACAGACAGAGTGAGGGTGTCAGAGAGAGAGAGAGAGACAGACAGAGTGAGGGTGTGAGAGAGAGAGACACACACAGACAGACAGAGTGAGGGTGTGAGAGAGAGAGAGAGAGAAAGACAGAGTGAGGGTGTGTGTGTGTGAGAGAGAGAGAGAGACAGACAGACAGAGTGAGGGTGTGAGAGAGCGAGAGAGAGATGGTGTGAGAGAGAGAGAGAGAGAGACAGACAGACAGACGGACAGAGTGAGGGTGTGAGTGTGAGAGAGAGAGAGACAGAGTGAGGGTGTGTGTGTGAGAGAGAGAGAGACAGACAGACAGAGTGAGGGTGTGAGAGAGAGAGACAGACAGACAGAGTGAGGGTGTGAGAGAGAGAGAGAGAGAGAGAAAGTGTGTGAGAGAGGGACAGACAGACAGAGTGAGGGTATGAGAGAGAGAGACAGACAGACAGAGTGAGGGTGTGAGAGAGAGACAGACAGACAGACAGAGTGAGGGTGTGAGAGAGAGAGAGACAGACAGAGTGAGGGTGTGAGAGAGAGAGAGAGAGACAGACAGAGTGAGGGTGTGTGTGGCAGAGATGGAGAGAGAGACAGACAGACAGAATGAGGGTGTGTGAGAGAGAGAGACAGACAGACAGAGTGAGTGAGTGAGAGAGAGAGAGACAGACAGAGTGAGGGTGTGAGAGAGAAAGAGAGAGAGAGGGACAGAGTGAGGGTGTGTGTCGCAGAGATGGAGAGAGAGACAGACAGACAGAATGAGGGTGTGTGAGAGAGAGAGACAGGCAGACAGAGTGAGGGTGTGAGAGAGAGAACGAGGGAGAGAGAGAGACAGACAGAGTGAGGGTGTGAGTGAGAGATAGAGAGAGAGATAGACAGTCAGAGTGAGGGTGTCAGAGAGAGAGAGAGAGACAGACAGAGTGAGGGTGTCAGAGAGAGAGAGAGAGAGAAAGACAGACAGAGTGAGGGTGTAAGCGAGAGAGAGAGAGAGAGAGAGCGAGATCGAGACAGACAGAGTGAGGGTGTGAGACAGACAGACAGACAGACAGAGTGAGGGTGTGAGAGAGAGACAGAGAGTCAGGGTGAGGGTGTGAGAGAGAGAGGGACAGAGTGAGGGTGAGGGAGCGAAAGAGAGAGAGAGACAGAGTGAGGGTGTGTGTGAGAGAGAGAGAGAGTGAGGGTGTGATAGACAAAGTGACACAGACAGACAGAGTGAGGGTGTGTGAGAGAGAGAGAGAGACAGAGTGAGGATGTGAGAGAGAGAGAGTCAGACAGAGTGAGGGTGTGAGAGAGAGAGAGAGAGACAGACAGACAGAGTGAGGGTGTGAGAGAGAGAGACAGAGTGAGGGTGTGTGAGAGAGAGAGAGAGACAGACAGAGTGAGGGTGTGAGGAGAGAGACAGACAGACAGAGTAAGGGTGTGAGAGAGAGACAGACAGAGTGAGGGTGAGAGAGAGCGAGAGAGAGACAGACAGGGTGAGGTTGTGAGAGAGAGAGAGGGAGACAGACAGACAGAGTGATGGTGTGAGAGAGAGAGACAGACAGAGTGAGGGTGTGAGAGAGAGAGAGAGAGACAGAGAGAGACAGACAGAGTGAGGGTGTGAGAGAGAGAGACAGAGTGAGGGTGTGTGAGAGAGAGAGAGACAGACAGTGTGAGGGTGTGAGAGAGAGAGAGAGAGAGACAGACAGACAGACAGAGTGAGGGTGTGAGGAGAGAGACAGACAGACAGAGTAAGGGTGTGAGAGAGAGACAGACAGAGTGAGGGTGAGAGAGAGAGAGACAGACAGACAGAGTGAGGTTGTGAGTGAGAGAGAGAGAGAGAGAGAGAGAGAGACAGACAGAGAGAGGGCGAGAGAGAGAGAGATGGAGAGAGAGACAGACAGACAGAGTGAGGGTGAGAGAGAGAGACAGACAGAGTGAGGGTGTGAGTGAGAGAGAGAGAGACAGACAGACAGAGTGAGGGTGTGAGAGAGAGAGACAGACAGACAGAGTGAGGGTGAGAGAGAGAGAGACAGACACAGACAGAGTGAGGCAGGGAGAGAGAGACAGACATAGTGAGGGTGTGAGTGAGAGAGAGAGAGAGAGTGAGGGTGTGAGGGTGTGAGTGAGACAGAGAGAGACAGAAAGAGGGTGTGTGAGAGAGAGAGACAGGCAGACAGAGTGAGGGTGTGAGAGAGAGAACGAGGGAGAGAGAGAGACAGACAGAGTGAGGGTGTCAGAGAGAGAGAGAGAGACAGACAGAGTGAGGGTGTGAGAGAGAGAGACACACACTGACAGACAGAGTGAGGGTGTGAGAGAGAGAGAGAGAGAGAAAGACAGAGTGAGGGTGTGTGTGTGAGAGAGAGAGAGAGACAGACAGACAGAGTGAGGGTGTGAGAGAGCGAGAGAGAGATGGTGTGAGAGAGAGAGAGAGAGACAGACAGACAGACGGACAAAGTGAGGGTGTGAGAGTGAGAGAGAGAGAGAGAGACAGAGTGAGGTTGTGTGTGTGAGAGAGAGAGAGACAGACAGAGTGAGGGTGTCAGAGAGAGAGAGACCGACACAGACAGAGTGAGGCAGGGAGAGAGAGACAGGCAGAGTGAGGGTGTGAAAGTGAGAGGGAGAGAGAGAGAGAGAGACAGACAGACAGAGTGAGGGTGTGAGAGAGAGAGAGAGAGAAAGTGTGTGAGAGAGGGACAGACAGATAGAGTGAGGGTGTGAGAGAGAGAGACAGACAGACAGAGTGAGGGTGTGAGAGAGAGACAGACAGACAGACAGAGTGAGGGTGTGAGAGAGAGAGAGACAGACAGAGTGAGGGTGTGAGAGAGAGAGAGAGAGAGACAGACAGAGTGAGGGTGTGTGTGGCAGAGATGGAGAGAGAGACAGACAGACAGAATGAGGGTGTGTGAGAGAGAGAGACAGACAGACAGAGTGAGTGAGTGAGAGAGAGAGAGAGACAGACAGAGTGAGGGTGTGAGAGAGAGAGAGAGAGACAGACAGACAGAGTGAGGGTGTGTGTGGCAGAGATGGAGAGAGAGACAGACAGACAGAATGAGGGTGTGTGAGAGAGAGAGACAGGCAGACAGAGTGAGGGTGTGAGAGAGAGAACGAGGGAGAGAGAGAGACAGACAGAGTGAGGGTGTGAGTGAGAGATAGAGAGAGAGATAGACAGTCAGAGTGAGGGTGTCAGAGAGAGAGAGAGAGACAGACAGAGTGAGGGTGTCAGAGAGAGAGAGAGAGAGAAAGACAGACAGAGTGAGGGTGTAAGCTAGAGAGAGAGAGCGAGAGAGAGACAGACAGAGTGAGGGTGTGAGACAGACAGACAGACAGACAGAGTGAGGGTGTAAGAGAGAGAGAGACAGAATGACAGAGTGAGGGTGTGAGAGAGAGAGAGAGAGAGACAGACAGAGTGAGGGTGTGTGTGAGAGAGATGGAGAGACAGACAGACAGAGAGAATGAGGGTGTGTGAGAGAGAGAGACAGACAGACAGAGTGAGGGTGTGAGTGAGAGATAGAGAGAGAGAGAGAAAGATAGAAAGAGTGAGGGTGAGAGATAGAGAGAGATAGACAGAGTGAGGGTGTGAGAGAGAGGGACAGAGATGGTGTGAGAGAGATAGAGAGAGAGAGAGAGAGATGGTGTGTGAGAGAGAGAGAGACAGACAGACAGACAGAGTGAGGGTGTGAGAGAGAGAGAGAGAGAGACAGAGTGAGGGTGTGAGAGAGACACACACACACACAGACAGACAGAGTGAGGGTGTGTGAGAGGGAGAGGGATAGACAGACAGAGTGAGGGTGTCAGAGAGAGAGAGAGAGAGAGACAGAGTGAGGGTGTGTGTGAGAGAGATGGAGAGACAGACAGAGTGAGGGTGTGAGAGAGAGAGACAGACAGAGTGAGGGTGAAAGAGAGCGAGAGAGAGACAGACAGGGTGAGGTTGTGAGAGAGAGAGAGGGAGACAGACAGACAGAGTGATGGTGTGAGAGAGAGAGAGACAGACAGAGTGAGGGTGTGAGAGAGAGAGAGAGAGAGACAGAGAGAGACAGACAGAGTGAGGGTGTGAGAGAGAGAGACAGAGTGAGGGTGTGTGAGAGAGAGAGAGAGACAGACAGTGTGAGGGTGTGAGAGAGAGAGAGAGAAACAGACAGAGTGAGGGTGAGAGAGAGAGAGAGAGGGAGACCGACACACAGACAGAGTGAGGGTGTGAGGAGAGAGACAGACATACAGACAGAGTGAGGGTGTGAGAGAGAGACAGACAGAGTGAGGGTGAGAGAGAGAGAGACAGACAGACAGAGTGAGGGTGTGAGAGAGAGACAGACAGAGTGAGGGTGAGAGAGAGAGAGAGGGACAGACAGAGTGAGGGTGTAAGCTAGAGAGAGAGCGAGAGAGAGACAGACAGAGTTAGGGTGTGAGAGAGAGACAGACAGACAGAGTGAGGGTGTCAGAGAGAGAGAGACAGAATGACAGAGTGAGGGTGTGAGAGAGAGAGAGACAGACAGAGTGAGGGTGTGTGTGAGAGAGATGGAGAGAGAGACAGACAGACAGAATGAGGGTGTGTGAGAGTGAGAGACAGACAGACATGAGTGAGGGTGTGAGAGAGGGAAAGAGGGAGAGAGAGAGAGACAGACAGAGTGAGGGTGTGTGTGAGAGATAGAGAGAGAGAGAGATAGACAGACAGAGTGAGGGTGTCAGAGAGAGAGAGAGAGACAGACAGAGTGAGGGTGTGAGAGAGAGACAGACAGACAGAGAGTGAGGGTGTGTGTGAGAGAGAGAGAGAGAGTGAGACAGAGAGAGACAGACAGAGTGAGGGTGTGAGAGAGAGAGAGACAGACAGACAGACAGAGTGAGGGTGTGAGAGAGAGAGAGACAGAGAGAGAGACAGAGTGAGGGTGTGTGTGAGAGAGATGGAGAGAGAGACTGACAGACAGAATGAGGGTGTGTGTGAGAGATAGAGAGAGGGAGAGATAGACAGACAGAGTGAGGATGTCAGAGAGAGAGAGACAGACAGACAGAGTGAGGGTGTGAGAGAGAGAGACAGACAGACAGAGTGAGGGTGTAAGAGAGAGAGAGACAGAATGACAGAGAGTGAGGGTGTGTGTGTGAGAGAGAGAGAGAGTGAGACAGAGAGAGACAGACAGAGTGAGGGTGAGAGATAGAGAGAGAGAGAGAGAGAGAGAGACAGAGTGAGGGTGTGTGAGAGAGAGAGACAGACAGACAGAGTGAGGGTGTGAGAGAGAGAAAGAGGGAGAGAGAGAGACAGACAGAGAGAGGGTGTGAGTGAGAGAGAGAGAGAGAGAGAGAGAGACAGACAGAGTGAGGGTGTGAGAGAGAGAGAGACAGACAGAGTGAGCGTGTAAGTGAGGGTGAGAGAGAGTGAGAGACAGAGTGAGGGTGTGAGAGAGAGAGAGAGAGACAGACAGAGTGAGGGTGTGAGAGGGAGAGACAGACAGAGTGAGGGTGAGAGGGAGCGAGAGAGAGACAGACACTGTGAGGTTGTGAGAGAGAGAGAGGGAGACAGACAGACAGAGTGATGGTGTGAGAGAGAGAGACAGACAGAGTGAGGGTGTGAGAGAGAGAGAGAGACAGAGAGAGACAGACAGAGTGAGGGTGTGAGAGAGAGAGACAGAGTGAGGGTGTGTGAGAGAGAGAGAGACAGACAGTGTGAGGGTGTGAGAGAGAGAGAGAGAGACAGACAGAGTGAGGGTGAGAGAGAGAGAGAGAGGGAGAGAGAGAGGCAGGCAGAGTGAGGGTGTGAGTGAGAGAGACAGACAGACAGAGTGAGGGTGCAAGAGAGAGAGAGACAGAATGACAGAGAGTGAGGGTGTGTGTGTGAGAGAGAGAGAGAGTGAGACAGAGAGAGACAGACAGAGTGAGGTTGAGAGATAGAGAGAGAGAGAGAGAGAGAGAGACTGAGTGAGGGTGTGTGAGAGAGAGAGACAGACAGACAGAGTGAGGGTGTGAGAGAGAGAAAGAGGGAGAGAGAGAGACAGACAGAGAGAGGGTGTGAGTGAGAGAGAGAGAGAGATAGAGAGACAGACAGAGTGAGGGTGTGAGAGAGAGAGAGACAGACAGAGTGAGCGTGTAAGTGAGGGTGAGAGAGAGTGAGAGACAGAGTGAGGGTGTGAGAGAGAGACAGACAGACAGAGTGAGGGTGTGAGAGAGAGAGAGAGACAGACAGACAGAGTGAGGGTGTGAGAGGGAGAGACAGACAGAGTGAGGGTGAGAGAGAGCGAGAGAGAGACAGACACGGTGAGGTTGTGAGAGAGAGAGAGGGAGACAGACAGACAGAGTGATGGTGTGAGAGAGAGAGACAGACAGAGTGAGGGTGTGAGAGAGAGAGAGAGACAGAGAGAGACAGACAGAGTGAGGGTGTGAGAGAGAGAGACAGAGTGAGGGTGTGTGAGAGAGAGAGAGACAGACAGTGTGAGGGTGTGAGAGAGAGAGAGAGAGACAGACAGAGTGAGGGTGAGAGAGAGAGAGAGAGGGAGAGAGAGACAGAGTGAGGGTGTCAGAGAGAGAGAGAGAAAGACAGAGTGAGGGTTTGTGTGAGTGAGAGAGTGAGCGACAGAGTGAGGGTGAGAGAGAGAGAGAGAGAGAGACAGACAGACAGACAGAGTGAGGGTGTGAGAGAGAGAGACAGACACAGACAGAGTGAGGGAGAGAGAGAGAGAGACAGACAGACAGAGTGAGGGTGTGAGAGAGAGAGAGAGAGAGAGAGGGAAAGACAGACAGAGTGAGGGTGTGAGAGAGGGCCAGACAGAGAGACAGAGTGAAGGTGTGAGTGAGAGAGAAAGGGAGACAGGCAGACAGAGAGAGTGAGGGTGTGAGAGAGAGACAGAGAGTCAGGGTGAGGGTGTGAGAGAGAGAGGGACAGAGTGAGGGTGTGTGAGAGAGATGGAGAGAGAGACAGACAGACAGAGTGAGGGTGTGAGAGAGAGAGACAGACACATACAGAGTGAGGGAGAGTTGGAGACAGGCAGAGAGAGTGAAGGTGTGAAAGTGAGAGGGAGAGAGAGAGAGACAGAGTGAGAGTGTGGGAGAGAGAGAGTCAGACAGAGTGAGGGTGTGAGAGAGAGAGAGAGAGACAGACAGACAGAGTGAGGGTGTGAGAGAGAGAGACAGAGTGAGGGTGTGAGAGAGAGAGAGAGAGACAGACAGACAGACAGAGTGAGGGTGTGAGAGAGAGAGAGACAGAGAGAGAGACAGAGTGAGGGTGTGTGTGAGAGAGATGGAGAGACAGACAGAGTGAGGGTGTGAGAGAGAGAGACAGACAGAGTGAGGGTGAGAGAGAGCGAGAGAGAGACAGACAGGGTGAGGTTGTGAGAGAGAGAGAGGGAGACAGACAGACAGAGTGATGGTGTGAGAGAGAGAGAGACAGACAGAGTGAGGGTGTGAGAGAGAGAGAGAGAGAGACAGAGAGAGACAGACAGAGTGAGGGTGTGAGAGAGAGAGACAGAGTGAGGGTGTGTGAGAGAGAGAGAGAGACAGACAGTGTGAGGGTGTGAGAGAGAGAGAGAGAAACAGACAGAGTGAGGGTGAGAGAGAGAGAGGGAGACCGACACACAGACAGAGTGAGGGTGTGAGGAGAGAGACAGACATACAGACAGAGTGAGGGTGTGAGAGAGAGACAGACAGAGTGAGGGTGAGAGAGAGAGAGACAGACAGACAGAGTGAGGGTGTGAGAGAGAGACAGACAGAGTGAGGGTGAGAGAGAGAGAGAGGGACAGACAGAGTGAGGGTGTAAGCTAGAGAGAGAGCGAGAGAGAGACAGACAGAGTTAGGGTGTGAGAGAGAGACAGACAGACAGAGTGAGGGTGTCAGAGAGAGAGAGACAGAATGACAGAGTGAGGGTGTGAGAGAGAGAGAGACAGACAGAGTGAGGGTGTGTGTGAGAGAGATGGAGAGAGAGACAGACAGACAGAATGAGGGTGTGTGAGAGTGAGAGACAGACAGACATGAGTGAGGGTGTGAGAGAGGGAAAGAGGGAGAGAGAGAGAGACAGACAGAGTGAGGGTGTGTGTGAGAGATAGAGAGAGAGAGAGATAGACAGACAGAGTGAGGGTGTCAGAGAGAGAGAGAGAGACAGACAGAGTGAGGGTGTGAGAGAGAGACAGACAGACAGAGAGTGAGGGTGTGTGTGAGAGAGAGAGAGAGAGTGAGACAGAGAGAGACAGACAGAGTGAGGGTGTGAGAGAGAGAGAGAGAGACAGACAGACAGAGTGAGGGTGTGAGAGAGAGAGAGACAGAGAGAGAGACAGAGTGAGGGTGTGTGTGAGAGAGATGGAGAGAGAGACTGACAGACAGAATGAGGGTGTGTGTGAGAGATAGAGAGAGGGAGAGATAGACAGACAGAGTGAGGATGTCAGAGAGAGAGAGACAGACAGACAGAGTGAGGGTGTGAGAGAGAGAGACAGACAGACAGAGTGAGGGTGTAAGAGAGAGAGAGACAGAATGACAGAGAGTGAGGGTGTGTGTGTGAGAGAGAGAGAGAGTGAGACAGAGAGAGACAGACAGAGTGAGGGTGAGAGATAGAGAGAGAGAGAGAGAGAGACAGAGTGAGGGTGTGTGAGAGAGAGAGACAGACAGACAGAGTGAGGGTGTGAGAGAGAGAAAGAGGGAGAGAGAGAGACAGACAGAGAGAGGGTGTGAGTGAGAGAGAGAGAGAGATAGAGAGACAGACAGAGTGAGGGTGTGAGAGAGAGAGAGACAGACAGAGTGAGCGTGTAAGTGAGGGTGAGAGAGAGTGAGAGACAGAGTGAGGGTGTGAGAGAGAGAGAGAGAGAGACAGACAGAGTGAGGGTGTGAGAGGGAGAGACAGACAGAGTGAGGGTGAGAGAGAGCGAGAGAGAGACAGACACTGTGAGGTTGTGAGAGAGAGAGAGGGAGACAGACAGACAGAGTGATGGTGTGAGAGAGAGAGACAGACAGAGTGAGGGTGTGAGAGAGAGAGAGAGACAGAGAGAGACAGACAGAGTGAGGGTGTGAGAGAGAGAGACAGAGTGAGGGTGTGTGAGAGAGAGAGAGACAGACAGTGTGAGGGTGTGAGAGAGAGAGAGAGAGACAGACAGAGTGAGGGTGAGAGAGAGAGAGAGAGGGAGAGAGAGAGGCAGGCAGAGTGAGGGTGTGAGTGAGAGAGACAGACAGACAGAGTGAGGGTGCAAGAGAGAGAGAGACAGAATGACAGAGAGTGAGGGTGTGTGTGTGAGAGAGAGAGAGAGTGAGACAGAGAGAGACAGACAGAGTGAGGGTGAGAGATAGAGAGAGAGAGAGAGAGAGAGACTGAGTGAGGGTGTGTGAGAGAGAGAGACAGACAGACAGAGTGAGGGTGTGAGAGAGAGAAAGAGGGAGAGAGAGAGACAGACAGAGAGAGGGTGTGAGTGAGAGAGAGAGAGAGATAGAGTGACAGACAGAGTGAGGGTGTGAGAGAGAGAGAGACAGACAGAGTGAGCGTGTAAGTGAGGGTGAGAGAGAGTGAGAGACAGAGTGAGGGTGTGAGAGAGAGACAGACAGACAGAGTGAGGGTGTGAGAGAGAGAGAGAGAGAGACAGACAGAGTGAGGGTGTGAGAGGGAGAGACAGACAGAGTGAGGGTGAGAAAGAGCGAGAGAGAGACAGACACGGTGAGGTTGTGAGAGAGAGAGAGGGAGACAGACAGACAGAGTGATGGTGTGAGAGAGAGAGACAGACAGAGTGAGGGTGTGAGAGAGAGAGAGAGACAGAGAGAGACAGACAGAGTGAGGGTGTGAGAGAGAGAGACAGAGTGAGGGTGTGTGAGAGAGAGAGAGACAGACAGTGTGAGGATGTGAGAGAGAGAGAGAGAGACAGACAGAGTGAGGGTGAGAGAGAGAGAGAGAGGGAGAGAGAGAGGCAGGCAGAGTGAGGGTGTGAGTGAGAGAGAGAGAGAGAGTGAGGGTGTGATAGGCAAAGTGACACAGACAGACAGAGTGAGGGTGTGTGAGAGAGAGAGACAGACAGAGTGAGGTTGTGAGAGAGAGAGAGTCAGACAGAGTGAGGGTGTGAGAGAGAGAGAGACAGACAGACAGACAGAGTGAGGGTGTGAGAGAGAGAGACAGAGTGAGGGTGTGTGAGAGAGATACAGACAGAGTGAGGGTGTGAGAGAGAGAGAGTCAGACAGTGTGAGGGTGTGAGAGAGAGAGAGAGACAGACAGAGTGAGGGTGTGAGAGGGAGAGACAGACAGAGTGTGGGTGAGAGCGAGCGAGAGAGAGACAGACACGGTGAGGTTGTGAGAGAGAGAGAGGGAGACAGACAGTCAGAGTGATGGTGTGAGAGAGAGTGACAGACAGAGTGAGGGTGTGAGAGAGAGAGAGAGACAGAGAGAGACAGACAGAGTGAGGTTGTGAGTGAGAGAGAGAGAGAGAGACAGACAGAGAGAGGGCGAGATAGAGAGAGATGGAGAGAGAGACAGACAGACAGAATGAGGGTGTGTGTGAGAGATAGAGATAGAGAGAGAGAGAGATAGACAGACAGAGTGAGGATGTCAGAGAGAGAGAGAGAGACAGACAGAGTGAGGGTGTGAGAGAGAGAGACAGACAGACAGAGTGAGGGTGTAAGAGAGAGAGAGACAGAATGACAGAGAGTGAGGGTGTGTGTGTGAGAGAGAGAGAGAGTGAGACAGAGAGAGACAGACAGAGTGAGGGTGAGAGATAGAGAGAGAGAGAGAGAGAGAGACAGAGTGAGGGTGTGTGTGAGAGAGATGGAGAGAGAGACAGACAGACAGAATGAGGGTGTGTGAGAGAGAGAGACAGACAGACAGAGTGAGGGTGTGAGAGAGAGAAAGAGGGAGAGAGAGAGACAGACAGAGAGAGGGTGTGAGTGAGAGAGAGAGAGAGAGAGATAGACAGAAAGAGTGAGGGTGTCAGAGAGAGACAGAGATAGAGAGACAGACAGAGTGAGGGTGTGAGAGAGAGAGAGACAGACAGAGTGAGCGTGTAAGTGAGGGTGAGAGAGAGTGAGAGACAGAGTGAGGGTGTGAGAGAGAGACAGACAGACAGAGTGAGGGTGTGAGAGAGAGAGAGAGAGAGACAGACAGAGTGAGGGTGTGAGAGGGAGAGAGAGAGACAGAAACGGTGAGGTTGTGAGAGAGAGAGAGGGAGACAGACAGACAGAGTGATGGTGTGAGAGAGAGAGACAGACAGAGTGAGGGTGTGAGAGAGAGAGAGAGACAGAGAGAGACAGACAGAGTGAGGGTGTGAGAGAGAGAGACAGAGTGAGGGTGTGTGAGAGAGAGAGAGACAGACAGTGTGAGGGTGTGAGAGAGAGAGAGAGAGACAGACAGAGTGAGGGTGAGAGAGAGAGAGAGAGGGAGACAGACAGACAGACAGAGTGAGGGTGTGAGGAGAGAGACAGACAGAGTGAGGGTGAGAGAGAGAGACAGACAGACAGACAGAGTGAGGTTGTGAGAGAGAGAGAGAGAGAGAGACAGACAGACAGAGGGCGAGAGAGAGAGAGATGGAGAGAGAGACAGACAGACAGAATGAGGGTGTGTGTGAGAGATAGAGAGAGAGAGAGATAGACAGACAGAGTGAGGATGTCAGAGAGAGAGAGAGAGAGAGACAGAGTGAGGGTGTGAGAGAGAGAGACAGACAGACAGAGTGAGGGTGTAAGAGAGAGAGAGACAGAATGACAGAGAGTGAGTGTGTGTGTGTGAGAGAGAGAGAGTGAGACAGAGAGAGACAGACAGAGTGAGGGTGAGAGATAGAGAGAGAGAGAGAGAGAGACTGAGTGAGGGTGTGTGTGAGAGAGATGGAGAGAGAGACAGACAGACAGAATGAGGGTGTGTGAGAGAGAGAGACAGACAGACAGAGTGAGGGTGTGAGAGAGAGAAAGAGGGAGAGAGAGAGACAGACAGAGAGAGGGTGTGAGTGAGAGAGAGAGAGAGAGATAGACAGAAAGAGTGAGGGTGAGAGAGAGAGACAGACAGACAGAGTGAGGATGTCAGAGAGAGAGAGAGAGACAGACAGAGTGAGGGTGTGAGAGAGAGAGACAGAAAGACAGAGTGAGGGTGTAAGAGAGAGAGAGACAGAATGACAGAGAGTGAGTGTGTGTGTGTGAGAGAGAGAGAGTGAGACAGAGAGAGACAGACAGAGTGAGGGTGAGAGATAGAGAGAGAGAGAGAGAGAGAGAGAGAGACAGAGTGAGGGTGTGTGTGAGAGAGATGGAGAGAGAGACAGACAGACAGAATGAGGGTGTGTGAGAGAGAGAGACAGACAGACAGAGTGAGGGTGTGAGAGAGAGAAAGAGGGAGAGAGAGAGACAGACAGAGAGAGGGTGTGAGTGAGAGAGAGAGAGAGAGAGATAGACAGAAAGAGTGAGGGTGTCAGAGAGAGACAGAGATAGAGAGACAGACAGAGTGAGGGTGTGAGAGAGAGAGAGACAGACAGAGTGAGCGTGTAAGTGAGGGTGAGAGAGAGTGAGAGACAGAGTGAGGGTGTGAGAGAGAGAGAGAGAGACAGACAGAGTGAGGGTGTGAGAGAGAGAGAGAGAGTGAGGGTGTGAGAGAGAGAGAGAGAGTGAGGGTGTGAGAGAGAGAGACACACACAGACAGACAGAGTGAGGGTGTGAGAGAGAGAGAGAGAGAAAGACAGAGTGAGGGTGTGTGTGTGAGAGAGAGAGAGTGAGACAGAGAGAGACAGACAGAGTGAGGGTGAGAAAGAGAGAGAGAGAGAGACAGACAGAGTGAGGGTGTGAGAGAGAGAGAGAGAGACAGACAGAGTGAGGGTGTGAGAGAGAGAAAGAGGGAGAGAGAGAGACAGACAGAGAGAGGGTGTGAGTGAGAGAGAGAGAGAGAGAGATAGACAGAAAGAGTGAGGGTGTCAGAGAGAGACAGAGATAGAGAGACAGACAGAGTGAGGGTGTGAGAGAGAGAGAGACAGACAGAGTGAGCGTGTAAGTGAGGGTGAGAGAGAGTGAGAGACAGAGTGAGGGTGTGAGAGAGAGACAGACAGACAGAGTGAGGGTGTGAGAGAGAGAGAGAGAGAGACAGACAGAGTGAGGGTGTGAGAGGGAGAGAGAGAGACAGAAACGGTGAGGTTGTGAGAGAGAGAGAGGGAGACAGACAGACAGAGTGATGGTGTGAGAGAGAGAGACAGACAGAGTGAGGGTGTGAGAGAGAGAGAGAGACAGAGAGAGACAGACAGAGTGAGGGTGTGAGAGAGAGAGACAGAGTGAGGGTGTGTGAGAGAGAGAGAGACAGACAGTGTGAGGG
>NW_027138374.1:567500-577500 GCF_035084215.1 Heptranchias perlo | reverse complement strand
GGGTGTGAGGAGAGAGACAGACAGACAGTGTGAGGGTGTGAGAGAGAGACAGTCAGAGTGAGGGTGAGAGAGAGAGAGACAGACAGACAGAGTGAGGTTGTGAGTGAGAGAGAGAGAGAGAGAGAGACAGACAGAGAGAGGGCGAGATAGAGAGAGATGGAGAGAGAGACAGACAGACAGAATGAGGGTGTGTGTGAGAGATAGAGAGAGAGAGAGATAGACAGACAGAGTGAGGATGTCAGAGAGAGAGAGAGAGACAGACAGAGTGAAGGTGTGAGAGAGAGAGACAGACAGACAGAGTGAGGGTGTAAGAGAGAGAGAGACAGAATGACAGAGAGTGAGGGTGTGTGTGTGAGAGAGAGAGAGAGACAGAGAGAGACAGACAGAGTGAGGGTGAGAGATAGAGAGAGAGAGAGAGAGAGAGACAGAGTGAGGGTGTGTGTGAGAGAGATGGAGAGAGAGACAGACAGACAGAATGAGGGTGTGTGAGAGAGAGAGACAGACAGACAGAGTGAGGGTGTGAGAGAGAGAAAGAGGGAGAGAGAGAGACAGACAGAGAGAGGGTGTGAGTGAGAGAGAGAGAGAGAGAGATCGACAGAAAGAGTGAGGGTGTCAGAGAGAGACAGAGATAGAGAGACAGACAGAGTGAGGGTGTGAGAGAGAGAGAGACAGACAGAGTGAGCGTGTAAGTGAGGGTGAGAGAGAGTGAGAGACAGAGTGAGGGTGTGAGAGAGAGACAGACAGACAGAGTGAGGGTGTGAGAGAGAGAGAGAGAGAGACAGACAGAGTGAGGGTGTGAGAGGGAGAGAAAGACAGAGTGAGGGTGAGAGAGAGCGAGAGAGAGACAGACACGGTGAGGTTGTGAGAGAGAGAGAGGGAGACAGACAGACAGAGTGATGGTGTGAGAGAGAGAGACAGACAGAGTGAGGGTGTGAGAGAGAGAGAGAGACAGAGAGAGACAGACAGAGTGAGGGTGTGAGAGAGAGAGACAGAGTGAGGGTGTGTGAGAGAGAGAGAGACAGACAGTGTGAGGGTGTGAGAGAGAGAGAGAGACAGACAGAGTGAGGGTGAGAGAGAGAGAGAGAGAGGGAGACAGACAGACAGACAGAGTGAGGGTGTGAGGAGAGAGACAGACAGAGTGAGGGTGAGAGAGAGACAGACAGACTGACAGACAGAGTGAGGTTGTGAGAGAGAGAGAGAGAGAGAGACAGACAGACAGAGGGCGAGAGAGAGAGAGATGGAGAGAGAGACAGACAGACAGAATGAGGGTGTGTGTGAGAGATAGAGAGAGAGAGAGATAGACAGACAGAGTGAGGATGTCAGAGAGAGAGAGACAGACAGACAGAGTGAGGGTGTGAGAGAGAGAGACAGACAGACAGAGTGAGGGTGTAAGAGAGAGAGAGACAGAATGACAGAGAGTGACTGTGTGTGTGAGAGAGAGAGAGTGAGACAGAGAGAGACAGACAGAGTGAGGGTGAGAGATAGAGAGAGAGAGAGAGAGAGAGAGACAGAGTGAGGGTGTGTGTGAGAGAGATGGAGAGAGAGACAGACAGACAGAATGAGGGTGTGTGAGAGAGAGAGACAGACAGACAGAGTGAGGGTGTGAGAGAGAGAAAGAGGGAGAGAGAGAGACAGACAGAGAGAGGGTGTGAGTGAGAGAGAGAGAGAGAGATAGACAGAAAGAGTGAGGGTGTCAGAGAGAGACAGAGATAGAGAGACAGACAGAGTGAGGGTGTGAGAGAGAGAGAGACAGACAGAGTGAGCGTGTAAGTGAGGGTGAGGGAGAGTGAGAGACAGAGTGAGGGTGTGAGAGAGAGTGAGAGAGACAGACAGAATGAGGGTGTGAGAGAGAGAGAGAGAGAGAGACAGACAGAGTGAGGGTGAGAGAGAGAGACAGACAGACAGAGTGAGCGTGTCAGTGAGGGTGAGAGAGAGTGAGAGACAGAGTGAGGGTGTGAGAGAGAGAGAGAGACAGACAGAGTGAGGGTGTGAGATAGAGAGAGACAGACAGACAGAGTGAGGGTGTGAGAGAGAGAAAGAGGGAGAGAGAGAGACAGACAGAGAGAGGGTGTGAGTGAGAGAGAGAGAGAGAGAGATAGACAGAAAGAGTGAGGGTGTCAGAGAGAGACAGAGATAGAGAGACAGACAGAGTGAGGGTGTGAGAGAGAGAGAGACAGACAGAGTGAGCGTGTAAGTGAGGGTGAGAGAGAGTGAGAGACAGAGTGAGGGTGTGAGAGAGAGAGAGAGAGACAGACAGAGTGAGGGTGTGAGAGAGAGAGAGAGAGTGAGGGTGTGAGAGAGAGAGAGAGAGTGAGGGTGTGAGAGAGAGAGACACACACAGACAGACAGAGTGAGGGTGTGAGAGAGAGAGAGAGAGAGAAAGACAGAGTGAGGGTGTGTGTGTGAGAGAGAGAGAGTGAGACAGAGAGAGACAGACAGAGTGAGGGTGAGAGAGAGAGAGAGAGAGAGACAGACAGAGTGAGGGTGTGAGAGAGAGAGAGAGAGAAAGAGAGACAGAGTGAGGGTGTGTGTGAGAGAGATGCAGAGAGAGACAGACAGACAGAGTGAGGGTGTGAGAGAGAGAAAGAGGGAGAGAGAGACAGACAGAGAGAGGGTGTGAGTGAGAGAGAGAGAGAGAGAGAGATAGACAGAAAGAGTGAGGGTGTCAGAGAGAGACAGAGATAGAGAAACAGACAGAATGAGGGTGTGAGAGAGAGAGAGACAGACAGAGTGAGCGTGTAAGTGAGGGTGAGAGAGAGTGAGAGACAGAGTGAGGGTGTGAGAGAGAGAGAGAGAGAGAGACAGACAGACAGAGTGAGGGTGTGAGAGAGAGAGAGAGAGAGACAGACAGAGTGAGGGTGAGAGAGAGAGACAGACAGACAGACAGAGTGAGGGTGTGAGTGAGAGAGAGACAGACAGAGTGAGCGTGTAAGTGAGGGTGAGAGAGAGTGAGAGACAGAGTGAGGGTGTGAGAGAGAGAGAGACAGACAGAGTGAGCGTGTAAGTGAGGGTGAGAGAGAGTGAGAGACAGAGTGAGGGTGTGAGAGAGAGAGAGAGAGAGAGACAGACAGACAGAGTGAGGGTGTGAGAGAGAGAGAGAGAGAGACAGACAGAGTGAGGGTGAGAGAGAGAGACAGACAGACAGACAGAGTGAGGGTGTGAGTGAGAGAGAGAGAGAGAGTAAGGGTGTGAGGGTTTGAGTGAGACAGAGAGAGAGAGAGAGAAAGACAGAAAGTGTGAGGGTGAGAGATAGAGAGAGACAGAAAGAGTGAGGGTGTGAGAGAGCGAGAGAGAGATGGTGTGAGAGAGATAGAGAGAGAGAGATGGTGTGTGAGAGAGAGAGAGAGAGACAGACAGACAGACAGAGTGAGGGTGTGAGAGAGAGAGAGAGAGAGTGAGGGTGTGAGAGAGAGAGACACACACAGACAGACAGAGTGAGGGTGTGAGAGAGAGAGAGAGAGAGAGAGAGAAAGACAGAGTGAGGGTGTGTGTGTGAGAGAGAGACAGACAGACAGACAGAGTGAGGGTGTGAGAGAGAGAGACAGACAGACAGAGTGAGGGTGTGAGAGAGAGAGAGAGACAGACACAGACAGAGTGAGGCAGGGAGAGAGAGACAGACAGAGTGAGGGTGTGAAAGTGAGAGGGAGAGAGAGACAGACAGACAGACAGAGTGAGGGTGTGAGAGAGAGAGAGAGAGAGAGAGTAAGGGTGTGAGAGAGGGACAGACAGACAGAGTGAGGGTGTGAGAGAGAGAGACAGACAGACAGACAGAGTGAGGGTGTGAGAGAGAGACAGACAGACAGACAGACAGAGTGAGGGTGTGAGAGAGAGAGAGACAGACAGACAGAGTGAGGGTGTGAGAGAGAGAGAGAGACAAACAGAGTGAGGGTGTGTGTGGCAGAGATGGAGAGAGAGACAGACAGACAGAATGAGGGTGTGTGAGAGAGAGAGACAGACAGACAGAGTGAGGGTGTGTGTGAGAGAGATGCAGAGAGAGACAGACAGACAGAGTGAGGGTGTGAGAGAGAGAAAGAGGGAGAGAGAGAGACAGACAGAGAGAGGGTGTGAGTGAGAGAGAGAGAGAGATAGACAGAAAGAGTGAGGGTGTCAGAGAGAGACAGAGATAGAGAGACAGACAGAATGAGGGTGTGAGAGAGAGAGAGACAGACAGAGTGAGCGTGTAAGTGAGGGTGAGAGAGAGTGAGAGACAGAGTGAGGGTGTGAGAGAGAGAGAGAGAGAATGACAGAGAGTGAGGGTGTGTGTGTGAGAGAGAGAGAGAGTGAGACAGAGAGAGACAGACAGAGTGAGGGTGAGAGATAGAGAGAGAGAGAGAGAGACAGAGTGAGGGTGTGTGTGAGAGAGATGGAGAGAGAGACAGACAGACAGAATGAGGGTGTGTGAGAGAGAGAGACAGACAGACAGAGTGAGGGTGTGAGAGAGAGAAAGAGGGAGAGAGAGAGACAGACAGAGAGAGGGTGTGAGTGAGAGAGAGAGAGAGATAGAGAGACAGACAGAGTGAGGGTGAGAGAGAGAGAGAGAGAGGGAGACAGACAGACAGACAGAGTGAGGGTGTGAGGAGAGAGACAGACAGACAGAGTAAGGGTGTGAGAGAGAGACAGACAGAGTGAGGGTGAGAGAGAGCGAGAGAGAGACAGACAGGGTGAGGTTGTGAGAGAGAGAGAGGGAGACAGACAGACAGAGTGATGGTGTGAGAGAGAGAGAGAGAGACAGAGTGAGGGTGTGAGAGAGAGAGAGAGAGAGACAGAGAGAGACAGACAGAGTGAGGGTGTGAGAGAGGGAGACAGAGTGAGGGTGTGTGAGAGAGAGAGAGAGACAGACAGTGTGAGGGTGTGAGAGAGAGAGAGAGAGAGACAGACAGAGTGAGGGTGAGAGAGAGAGAGAGAGAGAGGGAGACAGACAGACAGACAGAGTGAGGGTGTGAGGAGAGAGACAGACAGACAGAGTGAGGGTGTGAGAGAGAGACAGATAGAGTGAGGGTGAGAGAGAATGAGACAGACAGACAGAGTGAGGTTGTGAGTGAGAGAGAGAGAGAGACAGACAGACAGAGTGAGGGTGTAAGCTCGAGAGAGAGAGAGCGAGAGAGAGACAGACAGAGTGAGGGTGTGAGAGAGAGAGACAGAATGACAGAGTGAGGGTGTGAGAGAGAGAGAGAGACAGACAGACAGAGTGAGGGTGTGAGAGAGAGACAGACAGAGTGAGGGTGAGAGAGAGAGAGAGACAGACAGACAGAGTGAGGTTGTGAGTGAGAGAGAGAGAGAGAGAGAGACAGACAGAGAGAGGGCGAGATAGAGAGAGATGGAGAGAGAGACAGACAGACAGAATGAGGGTGTGTGTGAGAGATAGAGAGAGAGAGAGATAGACAGACAGAGTGAGGTTGTGAGTGAGAGAGAGAGAGAGAGAGAGACAGACAGAGAGAGGGCGAGATAGAGAGAGATGGAGAGAGAGACAGACAGACAGAATGAGGGTGTGTGTGAGAGATAGAGAGAGAGAGAGATAGACAGACAGAGTGAGGATGTCAGAGAGAGAGAGAGAGACAGACAGAGTGAAGGTGTGAGAGAGAGAGACAGACAGACAGAGTGAGGGTGTAAGAGAGAGAGAGACAGAATGACAGAGAGTGAGGGTGTGTGTGTGAGAGAGAGAGAGAGACAGAGAGAGACAGACAGAGTGAGGGTGAGAGATAGAGAGAGAGAGAGAGAGAGAGACAGAGTGAGGGTGTGTGTGAGAGAGATGGAGAGAGAGACAGACAGACAGAATGAGGGTGTGTGAGAGAGAGAGACAGACAGACAGAGTGAGGGTGTGAGAGAGAGAAAGAGGGAGAGAGAGAGACAGACAGAGAGAGGGTGTGAGTGAGAGAGAGAGAGAGAGAGATCGACAGAAAGAGTGAGGGTGTCAGAGAGAGACAGAGATAGAGAGACAGACAGAGTGAGGGTGTGAGAGAGAGAGAGACAGACAGAGTGAGCGTGTAAGTGAGGGTGAGAGAGAGTGAGAGACAGAGTGAGGGTGTGAGAGAGAGACAGACAGACAGAGTGAGGGTGTGAGAGAGAGAGAGAGAGAGACAGACAGAGTGAGGGTGTGAGAGGGAGAGAAAGACAGAGTGAGGGTGAGAGAGAGCGAGAGAGAGACAGACACGGTGAGGTTGTGAGAGAGAGAGAGGGAGACAGACAGACAGAGTGATGGTGTGAGAGAGAGAGACAGACAGAGTGAGGGTGTGAGAGAGAGAGAGAGACAGAGAGAGACAGACAGAGTGAGGGTGTGAGAGAGAGAGACAGAGTGAGGGTGTGTGAGAGAGAGAGAGACAGACAGTGTGAGGGTGTGAGAGAGAGAGAGAGACAGACAGAGTGAGGGTGAGAGAGAGAGAGAGAGAGGGAGACAGACAGACAGACAGAGTGAGGGTGTGAGGAGAGAGACAGACAGAGTGAGGGTGAGAGAGAGACAGACAGACTGACAGACAGAGTGAGGTTGTGAGAGAGAGAGAGAGAGAGAGACAGACAGACAGAGGGCGAGAGAGAGAGAGATGGAGAGAGAGACAGACAGACAGAATGAGGGTGTGTGTGAGAGATAGAGAGAGAGAGAGATAGACAGACAGAGTGAGGATGTCAGAGAGAGAGAGACAGACAGACAGAGTGAGGGTGTGAGAGAGAGAGACAGACAGACAGAGTGAGGGTGTAAGAGAGAGAGAGACAGAATGACAGAGAGTGACTGTGTGTGTGAGAGAGAGAGAGTGAGACAGAGAGAGACAGACAGAGTGAGGGTGAGAGATAGAGAGAGAGAGAGAGAGAGAGAGACAGAGTGAGGGTGTGTGTGAGAGAGATGGAGAGAGAGACAGACAGACAGAATGAGGGTGTGTGAGAGAGAGAGACAGACAGACAGAGTGAGGGTGTGAGAGAGAGAAAGAGGGAGAGAGAGAGACAGACAGAGAGAGGGTGTGAGTGAGAGAGAGAGAGAGAGATAGACAGAAAGAGTGAGGGTGTCAGAGAGAGACAGAGATAGAGAGACAGACAGAGTGAGGGTGTGAGAGAGAGAGAGACAGACAGAGTGAGCGTGTAAGTGAGGGTGAGGGAGAGTGAGAGACAGAGTGAGGGTGTGAGAGAGAGTGAGAGAGACAGACAGAATGAGGGTGTGAGAGAGAGAGAGAGAGAGAGACAGACAGAGTGAGGGTGAGAGAGAGAGACAGACAGACAGAGTGAGCGTGTCAGTGAGGGTGAGAGAGAGTGAGAGACAGAGTGAGGGTGTGAGAGAGAGAGAGAGACAGACAGAGTGAGGGTGTGAGATAGAGAGAGACAGACAGACAGAGTGAGGGTGTGAGAGAGAGAAAGAGGGAGAGAGAGAGACAGACAGAGAGAGGGTGTGAGTGAGAGAGAGAGAGAGAGAGATAGACAGAAAGAGTGAGGGTGTCAGAGAGAGACAGAGATAGAGAGACAGACAGAGTGAGGGTGTGAGAGAGAGAGAGACAGACAGAGTGAGCGTGTAAGTGAGGGTGAGAGAGAGTGAGAGACAGAGTGAGGGTGTGAGAGAGAGAGAGAGAGACAGACAGAGTGAGGGTGTGAGAGAGAGAGAGAGAGTGAGGGTGTGAGAGAGAGAGAGAGAGTGAGGGTGTGAGAGAGAG
This sequence comes from Heptranchias perlo, assembly GCF_035084215.1. NCBI lineage: Eukaryota > Metazoa > Chordata > Chondrichthyes > Hexanchiformes > Hexanchidae > Heptranchias > Heptranchias perlo. The sequence continues at coordinate 569,872 of NW_027138374.1, read as the reverse complement.
AGACACACACAGACAGACAGAGTGAGGGTGTGAGAGAGAGAGAGAGAGAGAAAGACAGAGTGAGGGTGTGTGTGTGAGAGAGAGAGAGTGAGACAGAGAGAGACAGACAGAGTGAGGGTGAGAGAGAGAGAGAGAGAGAGACAGACAGAGTGAGGGTGTGAGAGAGAGAGAGAGAGAAAGAGAGACAGAGTGAGGGTGTGTGTGAGAGAGATGCAGAGAGAGACAGACAGACAGAGTGAGGGTGTGAGAGAGAGAAAGAGGGAGAGAGAGACAGACAGAGAGAGGGTGTGAGTGAGAGAGAGAGAGAGAGAGAGATAGACAGAAAGAGTGAGGGTGTCAGAGAGAGACAGAGATAGAGAAACAGACAGAATGAGGGTGTGAGAGAGAGAGAGACAGACAGAGTGAGCGTGTAAGTGAGGGTGAGAGAGAGTGAGAGACAGAGTGAGGGTGTGAGAGAGAGAGAGAGAGAGAGACAGACAGACAGAGTGAGGGTGTGAGAGAGAGAGAGAGAGAGACAGACAGAGTGAGGGTGAGAGAGAGAGACAGACAGACAGACAGAGTGAGGGTGTGAGTGAGAGAGAGACAGACAGAGTGAGCGTGTAAGTGAGGGTGAGAGAGAGTGAGAGACAGAGTGAGGGTGTGAGAGAGAGAGAGACAGACAGAGTGAGCGTGTAAGTGAGGGTGAGAGAGAGTGAGAGACAGAGTGAGGGTGTGAGAGAGAGAGAGAGAGAGAGACAGACAGACAGAGTGAGGGTGTGAGAGAGAGAGAGAGAGAGACAGACAGAGTGAGGGTGAGAGAGAGAGACAGACAGACAGACAGAGTGAGGGTGTGAGTGAGAGAGAGAGAGAGAGTAAGGGTGTGAGGGTTTGAGTGAGACAGAGAGAGAGAGAGAGAAAGACAGAAAGTGTGAGGGTGAGAGATAGAGAGAGACAGAAAGAGTGAGGGTGTGAGAGAGCGAGAGAGAGATGGTGTGAGAGAGATAGAGAGAGAGAGATGGTGTGTGAGAGAGAGAGAGAGAGACAGACAGACAGACAGAGTGAGGGTGTGAGAGAGAGAGAGAGAGAGTGAGGGTGTGAGAGAGAGAGACACACACAGACAGACAGAGTGAGGGTGTGAGAGAGAGAGAGAGAGAGAGAGAGAAAGACAGAGTGAGGGTGTGTGTGTGAGAGAGAGACAGACAGACAGACAGAGTGAGGGTGTGAGAGAGAGAGACAGACAGACAGAGTGAGGGTGTGAGAGAGAGAGAGAGACAGACACAGACAGAGTGAGGCAGGGAGAGAGAGACAGACAGAGTGAGGGTGTGAAAGTGAGAGGGAGAGAGAGACAGACAGACAGACAGAGTGAGGGTGTGAGAGAGAGAGAGAGAGAGAGAGTAAGGGTGTGAGAGAGGGACAGACAGACAGAGTGAGGGTGTGAGAGAGAGAGACAGACAGACAGACAGAGTGAGGGTGTGAGAGAGAGACAGACAGACAGACAGACAGAGTGAGGGTGTGAGAGAGAGAGAGACAGACAGACAGAGTGAGGGTGTGAGAGAGAGAGAGAGACAAACAGAGTGAGGGTGTGTGTGGCAGAGATGGAGAGAGAGACAGACAGACAGAATGAGGGTGTGTGAGAGAGAGAGACAGACAGACAGAGTGAGGGTGTGTGTGAGAGAGATGCAGAGAGAGACAGACAGACAGAGTGAGGGTGTGAGAGAGAGAAAGAGGGAGAGAGAGAGACAGACAGAGAGAGGGTGTGAGTGAGAGAGAGAGAGAGATAGACAGAAAGAGTGAGGGTGTCAGAGAGAGACAGAGATAGAGAGACAGACAGAATGAGGGTGTGAGAGAGAGAGAGACAGACAGAGTGAGCGTGTAAGTGAGGGTGAGAGAGAGTGAGAGACAGAGTGAGGGTGTGAGAGAGAGAGAGAGAGAATGACAGAGAGTGAGGGTGTGTGTGTGAGAGAGAGAGAGAGTGAGACAGAGAGAGACAGACAGAGTGAGGGTGAGAGATAGAGAGAGAGAGAGAGAGACAGAGTGAGGGTGTGTGTGAGAGAGATGGAGAGAGAGACAGACAGACAGAATGAGGGTGTGTGAGAGAGAGAGACAGACAGACAGAGTGAGGGTGTGAGAGAGAGAAAGAGGGAGAGAGAGAGACAGACAGAGAGAGGGTGTGAGTGAGAGAGAGAGAGAGATAGAGAGACAGACAGAGTGAGGGTGAGAGAGAGAGAGAGAGAGGGAGACAGACAGACAGACAGAGTGAGGGTGTGAGGAGAGAGACAGACAGACAGAGTAAGGGTGTGAGAGAGAGACAGACAGAGTGAGGGTGAGAGAGAGCGAGAGAGAGACAGACAGGGTGAGGTTGTGAGAGAGAGAGAGGGAGACAGACAGACAGA